>NC_088403.1:59588981-59598981 GCF_034236695.1 Oncorhynchus nerka
TATTTAAAGTCGTGTTCTCACATTGTAACATAGGCTTTAAGAAACAACTTTCTTCCATGGGAATTTCAGTACTTCAGCATAACGTTTCCTGTTTCCTCATGGTTCTATTTAAAGTCATGTTCTCACATTGTAACATAGGCTTTAAGAAACAACTTTCTTCCATGGGAATTTCAGTACTTCAGCATAACGTTTCCTGTTTCCTCATGGTTCTATTTAAAGTCATGTTCTCACATTGTAACATAGGCTTTAAGAAACAACTTTCTTCCATGGGAATTTCAGCACTTCAGCATAACGTTTCCTGTTTCCTCGTGGTTCTATTTAAAGTCATGTTCTCACATTGTAACATAGGCTTTAAGAAACAACTTTCTTCCATGGGAATTTCAGTACTTCAGCATAACGTTTCCTGTTTCCTCATGGTTCTATTTAAAGTCATGTTCTCACATTGTTCCAATAACTTTAAGAAAACGTTATTTAGAAGCATATACAATCTGTTCTCAGCATGAACAAAACTCTGTCTATCCTCTATCTTGTTAAGTGTGTTCAGGTGTGTTAGCCATGCCCGCTAACTGGCATCACGTAATGTTAATGCTTGTTTCCATTGAAATGGGGTCTGTTTGAATAGACTAAAATGAACAACTTTATGTGAGTAAAAAAAACATGGTGTATTAGCTTCATCCTGGTGGCACAGTGGACTAATTCCATGGATAGGAAACAGAAGATCATAGGTTCAAATCTCACTGATGCCGTGCCACAATAAAACTAAATGTGTTTGCATAATTAATTCCTAAGCAAATTCATTTAGATTTGTACTTGGAGTTCAAAACAGTTAAGTGTTTTTAAAAAGTCTTATTGCAACATCTTCTCAGAATGTTATTTAATTACCTTCAAATAACCTATAACTTCCATTCTCAGAACATTAATAAAACCTCCCAGGAAAATGTTCAGAGAACCATAATAAAACGTTCTCAGAACCTCCCTGCAACCAAAAAATAAACGTTCCCACTTCCATTCTCAAAACGTAAAAAAAAAAAACATTTTTCCAGTCAGGAAACGTATGGCTTTGTTCCCAGAGCCAATGGGAAACCAAAAACGTACGTTTCCAAAACTTCCAAGGAACCAAATGTGCTAGCTGGGGTTTTTCCTGAGTCTGTGCGGTGGTGCCCGTCCCTGAGGCCTAGGCTCATCCATAAACATGGCACACAGAGTGTTGAAGGGGAGGGAAAGGTTGGGCAAGCCTTAAATGAGATGGATTATTTATCAAGATCTGCTCTTTGTTACCACATAGGAGACCCACACAGAAGCTCAGATTGAAAGGAAGAACAAAGGAGAACGAAGGAAGGAAGGAGAAAGAAAGGGAAACGGGGGGGGTGATAAAAAGAGAGAGAGATGGGGGAGAGACCCTGCTTGAAAAATGTCATGATCCAAAATGTTACACAGCTGAACTCTTCCATGTTGAAGGTGGTCCACTGACCAAAATCTCTCGACCTAATCTTTGGGCCAAACCAATTCTTGGGCCTGATTGTATGACATGGCCCCAAAACAATACTAAAATTACACTCTAATTATACACCCATCAGTTAGATTTAGAAAGATGACCTTTCTAACGCCAAAAGACATCAGGGGAGAAGTGTCAATAACAAACAGAAATGTCTGACAACCTCCGTCCAGGTCTGTGAACTCAAGCACCCTATTAAAACTAAAACTGCCCTTCCAATTCTCTCAAAGAAGCAATGTCTGTATGAGCATGTGTGTTTCATTCAAAAAAAGAGATGGAGATTGCCAGGGAATGGGCATGAGTGTGTCATGTGCAAATCATCAAATGTTAGTGCAGACCAAGTATGTGTTTACACTGCTAGATCACATTCCATATTAAACAACCGAATACATGAACAACAATACATGTGTAACGATCGTCGTTAGAATGAGACCAAGGTGCAGCGTGGTAGGGGTTCATGATTTTTAATACACTAAACACCGCAACAAAATAACAAAGTAGAAAAAAAAAAAAAAAAAGCGCACAGTTCTGTCAGGCCACAAAACAGCTAAACAGAAAATGACAACTTACATATGATCCACTATCAGAGACAACGATAGACAGCTGCCTCTGATTGGGAACCACACTTTGCAAAAAAACAACAAAGAAATAGAAAACATAGATTCGCCCACCCGAGTCACACCTTGACCTAACCAAACATAGAGAATAAATAAGGATCTCTAAGGACAGGGCGTGACAACATGAGTACTATAACATACATCTCTCTGCATGGGACGTTCATGTGTGGATAGAGATAGAGAGAGAGAGGGAGGGGGGAGAGGGAGAGAGATAGAGAGAGAGAGAGAGAGAGAGAGAGAGAGAAAGAGAGATAGGAGAGAGAGAGAGAGAGAGAGAGAGAGAGAGAGAGAGAGAGAGAGTAAACAAGACGGGATGACTGAGTGCAGGGAATTCAGGTCAAAGTGGTTTCCTTGTACAACACTCTCTCTCAGTGCTTCTGTGCCCTCTCTCCCTTCCCAGCACAATGCCAGCCTGTGTGTGCCCAGTCCCGCCCAGACACAGACAGACAGGCTGTGTCCACTAGCCACCTCCATTCACCCTGACAACTAGCAGCTTCTGTTATCACAACAGATACAATCAACGGGCATGGAGAGGGAGGAGGGAGGACAAAGGGATGGTGCCTATAAACAGCACACGGTGGATCCTGTCTCCTCCCTCACACACACACATGGAAATACACACACACACACACACACACACACACACACACCCCAACCACAATTTACATATACATGCAAATAAAACACAAATGTTCATATACACACACACACACACACACACACACACACACACACACACACACACACACACACACACACACACACACACACACACACACACACACACACACACCCCAACCACAATTTACATATACATGCAAATAAAACACAAATGTTCACACACACACACACACACACACAAATAGTACATATCTACTTCCTGTTAATACTAAGCCTCACTGTCTCCCCTGTTCTCCTCTATGTCTCTGTGTTCCTGGGAGGTTATCATGAGCAGGGCCAGTTCACATCGTTCTCCTGTATTTCTCTGTGTTCCTGGGAGGTTATCATGAGCAGGGCCAGTTCACATCGTTCTCCTGTGTGTGTCTCTGTGTTCCTGGGAGGTTATCATGAGCAGGGCCAGTTCACATCGTTCTCCTGTATGTCTCTGTGTTCCTGGGAGGTTATCATGAGCAGGGCCAGTTCACATCGTTCTCCTGTATGTCTCTGTGTTCCTGGGAGGTTATCATGAGCAGGGCCAGTTCACATCGTTCTCCTGTATTTCTCTGTGTTCCTGGGAGGTTATCATGAGCAGGGCCAGTTCACATCGTTCTCCTGTATGTCTCTGTGTTCCTGGGAGGTTATCATGAGCAGGGCCAGTTCACATCGTTCTCCTGTATGTCTCTGTGTTCCTGGGAGGTTATCATGAGCAGGGCCAGTTCACATCGTTCTCCTGTATTTCTCTGTGTTCCTGGGAGGTTATCATGAGCAGGGCCAGTTCACATCGTTCTCCTGTATGTCTCTGTGTTCCTGGGAGGTTATCATGAGCAGGGCCAGTTCACATCGTTCTCCTGTATGTCTCTGTGTTCCTGGGAGGTTATCATGAGCAGGGCCAGTTCACATCGTTCTCCTGTATTTCTCTGTGTTCCTGGGAGGTTATCATGAGCAGGGCCTGTTCAGATCGTTAGACAGCGAGCAGAGCAGAGAGCAGCTTGCCTCAAGCTGGAAACACACACACACATCAGCGGTGAATAGGAGAAGAAAACAGCACCTCATGGGTTCATGCAATCCCCTTGGTTTCAACAGAGTATAGAGTGTGTGTGTGTGTGTGTGTGTGTGTGTGTGTGTGTGTGTGTGTGTGTGTGTGTGTGTTGTTTAGTGTGAGATGAGATCGAGAACACCAACCCTTCATGGCTACTGGGTAAGTGCTCACTTTTCATTGGCCCAGAGGGATTCTTTAACTACACAATGATGCCAAAGTTCGAGGTGTCCCGATACGTTCAAAGATGGCGTCTTTTTGAAATGTAAAACATTTACAGACAGACGAGGAGAGAATAGATACCCATGGCGGTACTCTGCTCTAGTGCTACAGTAGCTAACATCAGGAGAGACACTCAGCCAAGATCCACCATATCACACTGTCACATTGTGTTGTTGCCTTTCATCCTGCGCCAGCCGACAGTCCAACTGGCAGGGACACAAACAATTCCTCGAAACTCTTTTATTTGGGATTGCTCTCCGTTCTTTCCCATTGTGTAATAGAAGCAGTGTGTAGCTACAGTGAGAAGTAGCGGGCATCACCCTGTATGAACTATCTATATTTCTCTGCGTAGAGAAACTCGTTGTTTGAAAGGCTTAGTGGTCACTGGAGACATGGAGATTCTCTACAAATTGCTGCCCTCGTCTGTCAAAGTCAGTTAAAGTATGGGTACTGAGTCTATTTGGCTCCTTAAAACACTCGGTAGAAGTAACCCAGAGAGGAAATCTACAGGGATAAGGGCTAGCGTCCAAACCAAATCATTTGTGCTAATCAAAAAGATTATGCTAACGTTAATAATCAATCTTGTGGTTGGTGTAGACGTGGCAGACATTTGGGGGATTTTGGAGGCTTGTCCATAACCAGATAATGGCGACGATTGGCGTAAGAAGACTACAGTCCATGATACCACAGACGGACTACCAGGAACAGACAGTAGAGTTCCCTTGTGTAGGCAGTGATCTAGGATCCACTTATCTCTCTCCAATCCTGACCAAAACAATAAGAACCAAAACACAAAGGAATTTCACCGGGTCTGCTTGGTTCCAAAGAAGGTAGAGGGGAGATAGCAGAGGTTATTATGGAATATTCAGTGCAGAAACTGGGGGGGGCGAGTAGGAGTGGGACTGAAGGAGAGAGAGTGGGACTGAATGAGAGAGTTGGACTGAATGAGAGAGAGTGGGACTGAATGAGAGAGAGTAGGAGTGGGACTGAAGGAGAGAGAGTAGGATTGGAACTGAATGACAGAGAGTAGGAGTGGGACTGAATGAGAGAGAGTAGGAGTGGGACTGAATGAGACAGATTAGGAGTGGGACTGAATGAGAGAGAGTAGGAGTGGGACTGAATGAGAGAGAGTAGGAGTGGGACTGAAGGAGAGAGAGTAGGAGTGGGATGAATGAGAGAGAGTAGGAGTGGGACTGAATGAGAGAGAGTAGGAGTGGGACTGAATGAGAGAGAGTATGAGTGGGACTGAATGAGAGAGAGTAGGAGTGGGACTGAATGAGAGAGAGTAGGAGTGGGACTGAATGAGAGAGAGTAGGAGTGGGACTGAATGAGAGAGAGAGAGGAGTGGGACTGAATGAGAGAGAGTGGGAGTGGGACTGAATGAGAGAGAATAGGAGTGGGACTGAATGAGAGAGAGTAGGAGTGGGACTGAATGAGAGAGAGTGGGACTGAAGGAGAGAGGGGGCGGTTGTAGACCCATTTCTGACTGCAACATGAAAAGTTGCGTGCAGGTTTCACACCAGAAAAGGGTTTGTTTACATTGGAGTGTAAACAGAATCCTTAAACCTTCCGATGCAGCTGGTTAGCAAGCCAGAGAGGCAAGGTAAAATATCTCAAACAGAGCCAGAAGAATAACATGCTTATGAAACATAGCTAGGGTGTTTTCATGGTCATCACTCACTGTTGAGTTTGTCAAGATCTCAACATCAGTGTTCCCTATCCTGTTACAGAGTTTTTTGGTACGAGGATGTGCACGAACATGACGTTTGCTTGTAAACAAAAAAAATTCTCTACAGAGCAAGAGAGAGAGGAGAGATATTAGAGCCAGAGAAATGGAGAGCAAGAGAGAAAGAGAAGAGGCGAGGCGGGGAGAGGAGAGGAGAGTGGTGTTAAAGAGGAGTGTACCTGGGGCCAAGCCAGGCTCTCTCCTATCTCCCTCTAATCCTCTAATCTGACCCGTCCAGGGACTTTACACACACATTAGAGACAGACCCACGTCCGGGGCAACATGCTCCCAATATACCTCTCACACACACACACACACACACACACACACACACACACACACACACACACACACACACACACACACACACACACACACACACACAGCAAATGCATACACACAATAGCAGTAATCCAATTCCAACACACACACCAAATCAGGAAGTGTATTTTACACACATGTACACATCGACCTGGCTGCATATTTGCATACTTTATCAGGTTCCACAATGAATGTACTATACAAGGATGATCCATGTGGAGTTGAATCCACATGAAAATTAATAAAAACAAATATTTCAAAGACAAGAACATGTACCCACAACGCTCCGCACAGAGAAGTGTGTGTCAGATGACTTGAGCAGGCTTCAGCATAATCTAGAACAGAGAGGCTTCAGCATAATCTAGAACAGAGAGGCTTCATCATAACCTAGAACAGAGAGGCTTCAGCATAATCTAGAACAAATAGGTTTTAGTATAATCTAGAACAGAAAGGCTTCAGCATAATCTAGAGCAGAGAGGCTTGAGTATAATCTAGAACAGAGGCTTGAGTATAATCTAGAACGGAGAGGCTTGAGTATAATCTAGAGCAGAGAGGCTTGAGTATAATGTAGAATAGAGAGGCTTCAGTACAATCTAGAACAGAGAGGCTTGAGTATAATCTAGAGCAGAGAGGCTTGAGTATAATCTAGAACAGAGGCTTGAGTATAATCTAGAATAGAGAGGCTTCAGCATAATCTAGAACAGAGAGGCTTGAGTATAATCTAGAATAGAGAGGTTTGAGTATAATCTAGAACAGAGAGGCTTGAGTATAATCTAGAATAGAGAGGCTTGAGTATAATCTAGAGCAGAGAGGCTTGAGTATAATCTAGAACAGAGAGGTTAGAGTATAATCTAGAATAGAGAGGCTTCAGCATAATCTAGAACAGAGAGGCTTGAGTATAATCTAGAATAGAGAGGCTTGAGTATAATCTAGAATAGAGAGGCTTCAGCATAATCTAGAACAGAGAGGCTTGAGTATAATCTAGAATAGAGAGGCTTGAGTATAATCTAGAACAGAGAAGCTTGAGTATAATCTAGAATAGAGAGGTTTGACTATAATCTAGAATAGAGAGGCTTGAGTATAATCTAGAATAGAGAGGCTTGAGTATAATCTAGAATAGAGAGGCTTGAGTATAATCTAGAATAGAGATGCTTGAGTATAATCTAGAACAGAGAGGTTTGAGTATAATCTAGAATAGAGAGGCTTGAGTATAATCTAGAATAGAGAGGCTTGAGTATGATCTAGAACAGAGAGGCTTGAGTATGATCTAGAACAGAGAGGCTTGAGTATAATCTAGAGCAGAGAGGCTTGAGTATAATCTAGAATAGAGAGGCTTGAGTATAATCTAGAATAGAGAGGCTTGAGTATAATCTAGAATAGAGAGGCTTGAGTATGATCTAGAACAGAGAGGCTTGAGTATGATCTAGAACAGCGATTTTCAACTGGTGGGTCGCGACCCAAAGGTTTCTAATGGCTCATTAGTGTCTGAGTACAATTTTTTTTTTTTTTAAATACTCCAGGCTGAATTTAAATGACTAAAACCAGGTAGAGAGTGTGTAAAAATGATAATGAACATAGATTTTTTTAAATAATTTAACCTCTGAACTATTTTTCTTCAATCACAGTTATCAGCAGCACTATTTAGCGGTTCAGTCTGATGTAGTGGTCTCAAACCAGTGAACTTAACATTCTTCAAGAACATGGGCAAAATGTCATTATTGCCAATGAAAAAGGTCTGTTAATCCCTCATCATATAACTGCTATATTCACTATTAATATAGAATGAAAAAAATTGTTTTCTAGTTTCCATTTTGGCAACAACAAAAAATTGCAAAGTGAATATTGGATCGCGACTGAAACCGCATGGTTGAATTTGGGTCTGGTAGACATCCACTGATCAATATAGAACAAATGGCCCTGATTTAAATTACAGGTGGTATTGAATGGAAGCTTAAGTGGACCTATTAACGCCAAGTCTAATTTAGTGATGGAATTGTGGAGTAGTTGGACAGACTATCAGAATGTACTGGGTTCATTAAGGGAAGCATTCAGTTGTGCCTGGATATGGTCATGGGAAAAAGAAGTTGGTGAGTTGAAGGTATTGTATTGATTACTGGGTTGTTTCTAAAACAACTGCCATGTTGAGTGTGATTGGTTAATTAAGATGAATTCACAAGTGTCGGACTCAGCGGTGGCTAATGTGATTGGTTGAGTGAATCCCTCTCTGTCTTCGAACGGTTGAAAGGTCCCATCTCAGATTTTCAGAAAGGGTTTTTGAACGTGTGCAGTGAGTGTCTGTGCATGTGTAAATTCCTCAAAAGTGCAGTCAGGCAAAGTGAATCATGTTCGGTTTAACCAATGATTTATGTACACTAGATACTGACAGGGGGCGCTGTATTGAAGCCACGCCTCCCTCTTGGCACTCACCCGCCATTGTGAAAATTATTTTATAAAATTATTGAAATGCATGTATTAACATCTACATTTGTTTTTGCCAAATGTATTCTATTACAGACAGCCTAATGCATACTTTTATGATATTGTGTTTATTTTTTTAAATGTTATATTATGTTAGCTAAATAACATGAACAAATATATTAACATATTTCCATCAAGTATAATTTGGGGATTTTTACTGATGTCTCCACTACAACAAAAAATACTTAAATACACGTAATTTTGTCCTTGAAAGATTTAATAGAACGACTGTAGAATTTCATTCATTCCTATGGAGAACTTCTCCTACTAGGGAATGTGCCAAAATGGCTGACAGGAGGCTTTAAAGCCTCTCAATGGCCAATATATAGCATCAGCAATCCAGGGTGTATATAACTCATTGGGTTTAACAAGATTAAAGTGGCTAGTGTAGAAATACTGCGATACACTGGGTCTACCAACATTAGCATGCTGTGACAATACTGGTATCGCAATATTCTTTTCCATGGCAAAAATAAAAACACGAAGCAGATTCAACTCTTTGGTCTTTTAAAAACCTGCTTGAACACAGCAGTGTGTGTGTGCGTGCGTGCGTGCGTGCGTGTGTGTGTAAGCGATAGAGACTTTGTGTGCTGCCATGCGTCAGTGAGTGTGTATGAATGTGTGTATTCAAACCTGCTCCACAAAAGCAGCAATCTCTCCAGTCTCAACAGCAAGACAAGACGCCAGCAGCACCCAGCCTCACATCAGACCTGTTCCAATTGGCTGAACAACAGTTGAAGGTTATATCTGACTAACAAACATATCACCTAACATAGTCCCAGTCACATACACTCCCCTCCCACACATACTTATAGCCCTCTGTGCTCTCACAACCAACCTTAACTTTGAGTCCCTTCTCTCTCAGAAATATCAGATAGAATATAGACGGCCGTCTCCATGGCCAGGGGCAGACCAGGTTAACAGAGACAGAGCCACAGAACCCAGTAATGACCCATTACTCTTAGAGGGGAAATAAAACGATCACAGAGTCTCTGGAGACAAGACCATTTTATCTTCCACATGAGTGCACCTACCAGTCAGAATGGATTAAGAGGGATGGCTAGAGTGTGTCATTAGGAATCCCTTAAAGTGGACTGTAGCCGAGTGTTAGCGACTTAGCGCTGAGGTACATGTAGGACCGTGTTGTAGAGCTGTGACAGTTAGCGACGATGCTAAGGAAGTGCACAGTGTTAACCTGATACAGTAGCTAGCTACAATGCTAACAAGAATGATTTAGAGAAATAATAGAAAAGTAAAACACGTAATAATACAAGCATTAATAGATAAACAATGAGTAATGATAACTGGGATATATACAAGGGGTTCCAGTACTGAGTCTATGAGTAATGATAACTGGGCTATATACAAGGGGTTCCAGTTCTGAGTCTATGAGTAATGGTAACTGGGCTACATACAGGCTTCTGTTAGGGCTTCCCAGAGAGCCC
>NC_088403.1:59603981-59606481 GCF_034236695.1 Oncorhynchus nerka
TACCCACCACCCACCACCACCACCCACCACCTACCACCACTACCACTACCCACCACCTACCACCACTACCCACCACCCACCACCCACCACCACCACCACTATCCACCACCACCACCACCATTACCCACCACCTACCACCACCACCTACCACCACCACCACTACCCACCGCCCACCACCACCACCTACCACCACCACCACTACCCACCACCCACCACCACCACCACTACCCACCACCCACCACCCACCACCACCACCACTACCCACCGCCTACCACCACCACCTACCACCACCACCACTACCCACCACCCACCACCACCACCACTACCCACCACCCACCACCACCACCCACCACCACCACCACTACCCACCGCCTACCACCACCACCTACCACCACCACCACCACCCACCACCACCTACCACCACCACCTACCACCACCACTACCCACCACCTACCACCACCACCTACCACCACCACCACTACCCACCACCCACCACCACCACCTACCACCACTACCACTACCCACCACCTACCACCACCACCTACCACCACTACCACTACCCACCACCCACCACCACCTACCACCACCACCACTACCCACCACCCACCACCACCACCACCACCACCCACCACCACCACCACTACCCACCACCTACCAGCACCACCTACCACCACCACCACCACCACTATCCACCACCCACCAACACCCACTATCCACTACCCACCATCCACCACCCTCCACCTACCACCACCACCACCCACCACCACTATCCACCCACCACCACCCACCACTCACCAACACCCACTATCCACCACCCACGACCACCACTCACCACCTACCACCACCACCACCACCACCACCACCACCACCACCCCCTCCATGCAACATCCATAACCTACACCCACCACCACCACCACCACTATCCACCACCCACCACCACCCACCACTCACCACCACCCACTATCCACTACCCACCATCCACCACCAACTCCCACCACCATTCACCCACCACCACCACCCACACAGCCCGGCGATACCCACCCTCCCTACACCCCGCTCCCCCAATCTATTTCCATGTGTTGCTAATGAAGAAACGGTATTAGCCTGGTCCGTTAATGAATTACTCCACGGACACAACACGCCGCCGTGCAATAAAGCCCCCCTCCCGTCTGCCAGTCGCCTCGTTTGGGGCAAACTAATGATCTCCTCATTATTGTTCCCATCTGATGGCCGCAGCGGGGCAGGGATAAGTTTGGGGAGAGGGGGAGGAGGGGGGATCGGGTTAGTTGCCGGTGTGTGAGGGGAACGCTGGAGGCTTGCACCAAAGTAATTGTGATTGGCAGGGGGTGAAGGAGCGAGTGGTGAGGGGATACAATCAAGGGGATAGAGGTATTGGGGAGATGTTGTTTTCCTGTCACTGTGCTACTACGTCTCTACAGTCAAACTGTGCTACTACGTCTCTACAGTCAAACTGTGCTACTACGCCTCTACAGTCAAACTGTGCTACTACGCCTCTACAGTCAAACTGTGCTACTACGCCTCTACAGTCAAACTGTGCTACTACGCCTCTACAGTCAAACTGTGCTACTACGCCTCTACAGTCAAACTGTGCTACTACGCCTCTACAGTCAAACTGTGCTACTACGCCTCTACAGTCAAACTGTGCTACTACGCCTCTACAGTCAAACTGTGCTACTACGCCTCTACAGTCAAACTGTGTTACTACGCCTCTACAGTCAAACTGTGCTACTACGCCTCTACAGTCAAACTGTGCTACTACGCCTCTACAGTCAAACTGTGCTACTACGCCTCTACAGTCAAACTGTGCTACTACGCCTCTACAGTCAAACTGTGCTACTACGCCTCTACAGTCAAACTGTGCTACTACGCCTCTACAGTCAAACTGTGCTACTACGCCTCTACAGTCAAACTGTGCTACTACGGCGTATTGAGTTGTATTGACTGGTTTTCTCACCCTTAGGAATAGTCTACGTGTTAATGTGAGGAACCCATAAAGCATGGCAACACCACTTATTCTCCCTCCGTTTTTCTCCTTCCCTCTATCTCTAGTCCTTCTTCACTGTCCCCCCCCCCTCTCTCTCTCTCTCTGTGTTTTCTGTCCTCCTCTCTTCTTCATTCCTTTCTTCCCATCCTGTGTGTTTGTGATGTTATTGTCCAAAGTCCCACTCCTCTCTCCCTCTCTCCCTCTCTCCCTCTGTCTCTCTCTCCCTCTCTCTCTCTCTCTCTCTCTCTCTCTCTCTCTCTCTCTCTCCCCCTCTCTCTCTCTCTCCCTCTCTCTCTCTCTCTCTCCCTCTCTCTCTCTCTCTCCCCCTCTCCCTCTCTCCCTCTTTCTCTCCCTCTCTCTCTCTCCCCCCATCGCCCAAAAATAAGGAAGGCAAAACCAAGCACAATGGATGGAACTCAAAGAGGGAGTGGGAATTATGTCGGAATGGACCACGGCTCCAATAGTTACTGTAAGAAGCCAGGAACACATGAATGA
>NC_088403.1:59613981-59618981 GCF_034236695.1 Oncorhynchus nerka
GCAGTTTGACTGGAGCTGTAAATAGTGTGTGTGTGTGTGTGTGTGTGTGTGTGTGTGTGTGTGTGTGTGTGTGTGTGTGTGTGTGTGTGTGTGTGTGTGTGTGTGTGACCATACAGTGTATTTGGAAAGTATTCAGACCACTTGACTTTTTTCACATTTTGTTACGTTACAGACTTACTTTAAAACATATTAAATCATTTTTAACCCTCAACAATCTACACACAATAACCCATAATAACAAAGCAAAAATAGTTTTTTTGAAATTTACAGCTTTGAGTCTTATTGGGCACACCTGTATTTGGGGAGTTTCGCCCATTCTTCTCTGCAGATCCTATCAAACTCTGTCAGGTTGTATGGGGAGTGTTGCTTTTCAGGTCTCTCCAGAGATGTTCAATCGGGTTCAAATCCGGGCTCATTCAGAGACTTGTCCAGAAGACACTCCTGCGTGGTCTTGGCTGTGTGCTTAGGGAGGTTGTCCTGTTGGAAGGTGAACCTTCACCCCAGTCTGAGGTCCTGAGTGCTATGAAGCAGGTTTTCATCAAGGATCTCTCTGTACTTTGCTCCGTTCATCTTTCCCTCGATCCTGACTAGTCTCCCAGTCCCTATCGCTGAAAAACATCCCCACAGCATGATTCTGCCAACACCATGCTTCACTGTAGGGATGGTGCCAGGTTTCCTCCAGATGTGACACTTGGCATTCAGGACAAAGAGTTCAATCTTGGTTTCACCAGATCAGAGAATCTTGTTTCTCATGGTCTGAGAGTCTTTAGGTGCCTTTTGGCAAACTCCAAGCGGGCTGTCCTGTGCCTTTTACTCAGGAATGACTTCCGTCTGACCACTCCATCATAAAGGCCTGAATAGTGGAGTGCTGCAGAGATGGTTGTCCTTCTGAAAGTTTCTCCCTTCTCCACAGAGGAACTCTGGAGCTCTGTCAGAGTGACCATCAGGTTATTGGTCACCGCCCTGAACAAGGCCCTTCTCCCCCTATTGCTCAGTTTGGCCGTGCGGCCAGCTCCATTGAGCCTTTCTGGTTCCAAACATCTTCCATTTAAGATTGATGGAATGGAAGATGTTTGGAACCAGAAAGGCTCAATGGAGCTGGCCGCACGGCCAAACTGAGCAATAGGGGGAGAAGGGCCTTGTTCAGGGAGGTGACCAATAACCTGATGGTCACTCTGACAGAGCTGTGTTGGGGACCTTCAATGCTGCAGACATTTTTTGGTACCCTTCCCCAGATCGGTGGCTCACAATCCTGTCTCAGAGCTTCTCTGACACCATCAACTGTGGGACCTTATATAGACAGGTGTGTGCTTTCCAAATCATGTCCAATCAATTGAATTTACCACAGGTGGACTTGAATCAAGTTGTAGAAACATCTCAATGAAGATCAATGGAAACAGGATACACCTGAGCTCAATTTCGAGTCTTATAGCAAACGGTCTGAATACTTATGTAAATAAGGTATTTCTGTTTTAGTTTTTTCATACATTTGTATACATTTGTATAACTCTAAAAAACGTTTTTACTTTGTCATTATGGGATGTTGTGATGTCATTATGGGGTATTGTAATGTCATTATGGGGTATTGTGATGTCATTATGGGGTATTGTTTATAGACTTTTATTTATTTAATCCATTTCAGAATAAGGCTGTAACGTAACAAAATGTGGAAAAAGTCAAGGGGTCTGAATACTTTCCGAAGGCACTGTAAGTGTCTGCAGTTGCTGAGAGCATATTTGATGCACAGCGGCTCACGTCCATTAGGCTCAAAGGGAGAGAGATGAATCTGTCAACGGCCTGTTTCCAACAAGGTCAAGTCACGGTGTGGGAGTGTGTACGTACGGTGCTTGTTATACATGCTGGCCCGGCCCAAAATACACACACACACACACACACACACACAGGAATACATACACTCGCAAAATCACCACACCTATCTCACACATACATGTTTAGCTGTTTTGTCAGTCATACTGTTTCATGCACAAACACATCAGGGTAAATCCATTTGAATTCAATCACCTTTTGACCCCTTATGATTTGAACGAAAAACCTTCCATTGTGGAAGTGCTTTAATCTCTTTATCAAGAGATAGAGGTCAAAGTTGACCTATTTCACATTCCCCACCAGACCATGAGTCATCTATGTCTTCATCCATGGAAAAGATATACGGTGGAGAGATAGAATTAAAAAGTTTACAAACAGCGTTGTTAAATTATTTTCAGAATTTCTTGAAATGTTTTATTTTAATAAATAAATAAAAACAATTTTTTACCTTAGACATCAATTATCTAAAAACTGGTAAACTGATTTTTTTTCGTATTCACATGTTATAGCTTAGACCCCATTTTACATCATGTGAGTTTTTTTGTGTTGTGGCCGGCATCGATTGAGACACAAGATGCTCAATAGGAGAGATGCTGTAGACCACAGACAGCAACCATGTTCATTAAAACTTGAAAATGAGGCCTAATTGACGGACATCTCAGCCAAGACACAGCACCTCCTAAACCCCACTTGATTAGCTGTTGTTGGCCCACTGTCAATCAATCAATCAAACACACACACACACACACACACACAAACACTGACATGTCATACCGTGCACACACACACACACACACACACACACACACACACACACACACACAGACACACATCATGTCGGATGCACACACATAATATCAAACACACATATCATGTCAGTTAGTTGCACATGAAAAAACACACACACACACACACTACAAACACACACACACACTACAAACACACACACACACGCACACTACATCACATACACCTGCCTTATTTATGTCATGTATGTTGAGCTGTGAATCCCTCTCATTGTTTTTCCTGTGACAGTGTCTGTGACATCTATATGAATAAGCTGCCAGATTGCCTCTCGCACAAGTCTGATCTGCTCACAGCCAGATGAACAATACACAGAGTTGCCATTTCAATATGACACCATTAGCCATCACAATTAGTCACCACACTGATCCAAAGAGGATGTTATGCATGCAGGTGCAGAGATGCATTTCTCAATTCAATTCCCACAGGTGAAATGTTACAGGTGGAGGCTGCTGAGGGCAGGACAGCTCATAATAAATGTTACAGATGGAGGCTGCTGAGGGCAGGACAGCTCATAATAAATGTTACAGATGGAGGCTGCTGAGGGCAGGACAGCTCATAATAAATGTTACAGATGGAGGCTGCTGAGGGCAGGACAGCTCATAATAAATGTTACAGATGGAGGCTGCTGAGGGCAGGACTGCGTATAATAAATGTTACAGATGGAGGCTGCTGAGGGCAGGACAGCTCATAATAAATGTTACAGATGGAGGCTGCTGAGGGCAGGACAGCTCATAATAAATGTTACAGATGGAGGCTGCTGAGGGCAGGACTGCGTATAATAAATGTTACAGATGGAGGCTGCTGAGGGCAGGACAGCTCATAATAAATGTTACAGATGGAGGCTGCTGAGGGCAGGACTGCGTATAATAAATGTTACAGGTGGAGGCTGCTGAGGGCAGGACTGCGTATAATAAATGTTACAGATGGAGGCTGCTGAGGGCAGGACAGCTCATAATAAATGTTACAGATGGAGGCTGCTGAGGGCAGGACAGCTCATAATAAATGTTACAGATGGAGGCTGCTGAGGGCAGGACAGCTCATAATAAATGTTACAGATGGAGGCTGCTGAGGGCAGGACAGCTCATAATAAATGTTACAGATGGAGGCTGCTGAGGGCAGGACAGCTCATAATAAATGTTACAGATGGAGGCTGCTGAGGGCAGGACAGCTCATAATAAATGTTACAGATGGAGGCTGCTGAGGGCAGGACAGCTCATAATAAATGTTACAGATGGAGGCTGCTGAGGGCAGGACTGCGTATAATAAATGTTACAGATGGAGGCTGCTGAGGGCAGGACAGCTCATAATAAATGTTACAGATGGAGGCTGCTGAGGGCAGGACAGCTCATAATAAATGTTACAGATGGAGGCTGCTGAGGGCAGGACTGCGTATAATAAATGTTACAGATGGAGGCTGCTGAGGGCAGGACTGCGTATAATAAATGTTACAGGTGGAGGCTGCTGAGGGCAGGACTGCGTATAATAAATGTTACAGATGGAGGCTGCTGAGGGCAGGACTGCTCATAATAAATGTTACAGATGGAGGCTGCTGAGGGCAGGACAGCTCATAATAAATGTTACAGATGGAGGCTGCTGAGGGCAGGACAGCTCATAATAAATGTTACAGATGGAGGCTGCTGAGGGCAGGACAGCTCATAATAAATGTTACAGATGGAGGCTGCTGAGGGCAGGACAGCTCATAATAAATGTTACAGATGGAGGCTGCTGAGGGCAGGACTGCGTATAATAAATGTTACAGATGGAGGCTGCTGAGGGCAGGACAGCTCATAATAAATGTTACAGATGGAGGCTGCTGAGGGAAGGACTGCATATAATAAATGTTACAGGTGGAGGCTGCTGAGGGCAGGACTGCGTATAATAAATGTTACAGATGGAGGCTGCTGAGGGCAGGACTGCTCATAATAAATGTTACAGATGGAGGCTGCTGAGGGCAGGACAGCTCATAATAAATGTTACAGATGGAGGCTGCTGAGGGCAGGACAGCTCATAATAAATGTTACAGATGGAGGCTGCTGAGGGCAGGACAGCTCATAATAAATGTTACAGATGGAGGCTGCTGAGGGCAGGACAGCTCATAATAAATGTTACAGATGGAGGCTGCTGAGGGCAGGACAGCTCATAATAAATGTTACAGATGGAGGCTGCTGAGGGCAGGACAGCTCATAATAAATGTTACAGATGGAGGCTGCTGAGGGCAGGACTGCGTATAATAAATGTTACAGATGGAGGCTGCTGAGGGCAGGACAGCTCATAATAAATGTTACAGATGGAGGCTGCTGAGGGCAGGACAGCTCATAATAAATGTTACAGATGGAGGCTGCTGAGGGCAGGACTGCGTATAATAA
>NC_088403.1:59623981-59656481 GCF_034236695.1 Oncorhynchus nerka
TAATGTTAGCATTACATTAAGTTCTGTACCAAATCACCTAGACATAAGGGACTGGAGATGAGAGATATTCTATCCTGGCAAGATCACACAGCACTTTGCTAGCTTGCTGGTAGCTACACTATCTCTACTCTTTGATTCTCTTCTTCTGTTTCCTATACAGTAGGACTGGACTGGTGCCACCTGTACAAAGCTTCCCCTGGAGATTTCAGTTTTTCACATCAGTTCCTACTGCAGTCCTGAAACCAGGGATAATATTGGTGGAATTTCTGAAGTTTCAATCAATCAATGCATTTATAGGCCACATAGGATTTTTGGACAGTTTGGACTATTTTACCATTTAACCACTCAATTTGGTTAGCACCACCTGATTTGATTAGCACCACCTGATTTGGTTAGCACCACCTGATTTGGTTAGCACCACCTGATTTGGTTAGCACCACCTGATTTGATTAGCACCACCTGATTTGGTTAGCACCACCTGATTTGATTAGCACCACCTGATTTGGTTAGCACCACCTGATTTGGTTAGCACCACCTGATTTGTCCACTGATCAAGGCTTTCATTTAGCCAAACAAACATGGCAGAAACCAATATCAAGGTATCCAGGATCAAGGTGACTAGGACCAAGACAGACAGGAAACAACATAGCATCCCTGTAAGGCATGTCTGTTAGCATCTGTTAGCATGTTAGCATTGGTGGCTATCAGTAGTGGTGCATGAACACCATAAGATCCCTGTGAGGTTAGCATCTGTTAGCATGTTGGTAACGGTGGCTATCAGTAGCGGTGCATGAACACCATAAGATCCCTGTGAGGTTAGCATCTGTTAGCCTGTTAGTAACGGTGGCTATCTGTTGTGGTGCATGAACACCATAAGATCCCTGTGACGTGTTGTCTGTTAGGGTCCGTTAGCATCGGTTAGCATCCATTAGCGTGTTAGCGATGCATGGTGGCTATAAGTAATGGTGTGTCTGGTCACAGTGTTTCAGGCTGACCCCCATCCTTTGTGGCATGTCGAGGCGGACCGCCACTGGACTAATCTGTACAGCAGCCTTATCTGTCCACCACAGATGCCATGCTGGCCTTGTGTGTAAATCCCTGATCAAAAAGAGATGGAGATAGAGAGAGGGGAACAGAGAGAGAGAGAGAGAGAGACAGACAGAGAGAGAGAAACAGAGAGAGACAGAGAGAGACAGACCATATATTCACCCTGCACACCCTAATTGACAAACCAACAAACCAAAACAAAGGCAAAGTCTTCTCATGCTTTGTTGATTTCAAAAAAGCCTTCGACTCAATTTGGCATGAGGGTCTGCTATACAAATTGATGGAAAGTGGTGTTGGGGGTAAAACATACGACATTATAAAATCCATGTACACAAACAATAAGTGTGCGGTTAAAATAGGTTAAAAAACACTCACATTTCTTCCCACAGGGCCGTGGGGTGAGACAGGGATGCAGCTTAAGCCCCATCTTCTTCAACATATATATCAACGAATTGGCGCGGGCACTAGAACAGTCTGCAGCACCCGGCCTCACCCTACTAGAATCTGAAGTCAAATGTCTACTTTTTGCTGATGATTTGGTGCTTCTGTCACCAACCAAGGAGGGCCTACAGCAGCACCTAGATTTTCTGCATGGATTCTGCCAGACCTGGGCCCTGACAGTAAATCTCAGTAAGACCAAAAATAATGGTGTTCCAAAAAAGGTCCAGTTGCCAGGACCACAAATACAAATTCCATCTAGACACCGTTGCCCTAGATCACACAAAAAAACGACACATACCTTGGCCTAAACATCAGCGCCACAGGTAACCTCCACAAAGCTGTGAATGATCTGAGAGACAAGGCAAGGGCATTCTATGTCATCAAAAGGAACATAAAATTAAACATACCAATTAGGATCTGGAGAAAAATACTTGAATCAGTCATAGGCGGGGCGGCAGGGTGGCCTAGTGGTTAGAGCGTTGGACTAGTAACCGAAAGGTTGCAAGTTCGAATCCCCGAGCTGACAAGGTACAAATCTGACGTTCTGCCCCTGAACAGGCAGTTAACCCACTGTTCCTAGGCCGTCATTGAAAATAAGAATTTGTTCTTAACTGACTTGCCTAGTAAAATAAAAAATATATTTAAAAAATAGAACCCATTGCCCTTTATGGTTGTGAGGTCTGGGGTCCGCTCACCAACCAAGATTTCACAAAATGGGACAAACACCAAATTGAGACTCTTCATGCAGAATTCTGCAAAAATATCCTTCGTGTACAACGTAGAACACCAAATAATGCATGCAGAGCAGAATTAGTCCGATACCCACTAATTATCAAAATCCAGAAAAGAGCCGTTAAATTCTACAACCACCTAAAAGGAAGCGATTCCCAAACCTTCCATAACAAAGCCTTCACCTACAGAGAGATGAACCTGGAGAAGAGTCCCCTCAGCAAGCTGGTCCTGGGGCTCTGTTCACAAACAAACCCCACAGAGCCCCAGGACAGCAACACAATTAGACCCAACCAAATCATGAGAAAACAAAAAGAGAATTACTTGACACATTGGAAAGAATTAACAAAAAAACAGAGCAAACTAGAATGCTATTTGGCCCTAAACAGAGAGGACACAGTGGCAGAATAACTGACCACTGTGACTGACCCAAACTAAAGGAAAGCTTTGACTATGTACAGACTCAGTGAGCATAGCCTTGCTATTGAGAAAGGCCGCCGTAGGCAGACATGGTTCTCAAGAGAAGACAGGCTATGTGCACACTGCTCACAAAATGAGGTGGAAACTGAGCTGCACTTCCTAACCTCATGCCCAATGTATGACCATATTAAAGACACATATTTCCCTCAGATTACACAGATCCACAAAGAATTCGAAAACAAACCCAATTTTGAAAAACTCCCATATATCCTGGGTGAAATTCCACAGTGTGCCATCACAGCAGCAAGATTTGTGACCTGTTGCCACAAGAAAAGGACAACCAGTGAAGAACAAACACCATTGTAAATACAACCCATATTTATGCTTATTTATTTTCCCTAGTGTACTTTAACCATTTGTACATCGTTATAACACTGTATATATACATAATATGACATTTGTAATGTCTTTATTGTTTTGAAACTTCTGTATGTGTAATGTTTACTGTTAATTTTTATTGTTTATTTCACTTTTGTATATTATCTACCTCACTTGCTTTGGCAATGTTAACACATGTTTCCCAGGCCAATAAAGCCCCTTGAATTGAATTGAATTGAGAGAGAGAGACAGAGAAGAGAGATAGAAACAGAGCGAGACAGAGAGAGATAAACAGAAAGAGAGAGAAACACCGAGAGAGAGAGTGAGAGTATGTTCTGCGACAAATACACAATACTATGTAATGAACTGAAACCTTAGTGCCTTTGTGCTTTTTTTATATTTTCTGGGAATGAGTTTGCAGGTGAATCATGCACCTGCACCTGCACCTGCACCTGCACGATTATCTTCTTACCTTCCTCATTCCCAGACCCCCTGAAACACACACCAGTCCACTGCAGTGAAAACCACACACACACACATGTGCGCACGTGCACAAAGACATGGCTAATCTCTCAGCACACAGCCACAGGCACCTGAACACAAGCCAGGCAGAGGATAACATCTCTCTCATCTCCTAAACCTCTTCAGACAGACGTTGGCTCTGCACTCGAGGAAAGTGGCGTTTCCTCCAACTATTTGAAAATATGAACATGATAAACAGCTCCTGGTATAAGGAGAGACTCAAAGTTATTGAGAAACTGTTACCTTCACCTTCTCTTCTAGTTTCTGAACTATCGTGGATAATGATTGTAATCTCCGCAGCTGAACCACCCCGATCAGCAATGACTGAATCAACCTTCATTTAAAATCCCTTCCGGTCTCAGATGGAGGACTGGTTCTTGTTAAGATAGAGTTTCTCTAATCTAGTGGGGCTGAATCCTAGCTGACATCTTGGATGAACTTGAAACCTACTTACACTGCTCTGGGGCCGAATATTCCACTTTCTAGCCAAAGACCATCCTCTTGAACTAATCTAAGCAGCACTGTTCTGAATTCACACACACTCAGTGAGTCTAGCCTGTCTTAGAGAGGCTTCCTCACAGCTCAGGAGCATCCCATCCACCACCCACTCAGAAAATTAATGACCATGTGTTAATTAACTACGATACACCTGAACCCCGGGCTGCCAGAGCAAGGGCTTAATTAAGCTCTGGGTGACAGTCATTAAGTCCATTATTAATGCTTAAATAGCCAGGGAACTACTGTTTTTTCTCGAGTCACCATTGTGTTATAACACCTCTCCATACGTTCTCCGATGTATGTGCAACGATGCATTTATCTGTATCCCTGGTTCTGTTTCAGTTGTCTGCGCCTGCTTCATTTACTTTAACAGTGCCTGACAAGCCATTTCTACAAGCCGTACATAGACCGTGGTATTTACCATACAACCAGGCAGGTGGGTACATAGGTTCATTTCTATGACTGTCACACCCTGATCTTAGTATTCTTTGTTTTCCTTCTTATTTTGGTTGGGTCAGGGTGTGACATGGGTGATGTATGTGTTTTTTGTTTTGTCTATGGGTTTTTGTATGTTTATGGGGCTGTTTCCTTTCTAGGTAAATTGTATGTCTATGGTTGCCTAGATTGGTTCTCAATTAGAGGCAGCTGTCTATCGTTGTCTCTGATTGGGAACCATATTTAGGCAGCCATATTCTGTGGGTACTTTGTGGGTGATTATCTATGTCTATGTTAGTTGCGTGTGTCAGCACAGTTTTCTTATTATAGCGTCACGGTCGTTTATTGTTTTGGTTCAGTTTACTTCATGTTCTTTCTTCAATAAAGACGAATGCATACTAACCACGCTGCGTTTTGGTCCTCACCTTCTACTCCATACGACGATCGTGACAATGACAATATTCAGATTTTTTCTCTTCTACATTGACAAGGTTGTCTAGACAGAAATAGCTACCGAAGTACTGTATCTGGGTATTATATATATATATTTTTATATATCTTTCTCTCTCGTCTCAATTTCTACAATTGTCACAGTTGACTGGTGCTACATTCATGTTCCCAGGTTTCCCCTTCCGGGCAGATACACTCAAAGACTAAACAATTTCTCCATTTACATGCATGGAGTGTCATTCACTCACACACACTGAGGACATGCATGGAGTGTCATTCACTCACACACACTGAGGACATGCATGCAGTGTCATTCACTCACACACACTGAGGACATGCATGGAGTGTCATTCACTCACACACACTGAGGACATGCATGGAGTGTCATTCACTCACACACACTGAGGACATGCATGGAGTGTCATTCACTCACACACACTGAGGACATGCATGGAGTGTCATTCACTCACATACACTGAGGACATGCATGGAGTGTCATTCACTCACACACACTGAGGACATGCATGCAGTGTCATTCACTCACACACACTGAGGACATGCATGGAGTGTCATTCACTCACACACACTGAGGACATGCATGGAGTGTCATTCACTCACACACACTGAGGACATGCATGCAGTGTCATTCACTCACACACACTGAGGACATGCATGGAGTGTCATTCACTCACACACACTGAGGACATGCATGGAGTGTCATTCACTCACATACACTGAGGACATGCATGGAGTGTCATTCACTCACATACACTGAGGACATGCATGGAGTGTCATTCACTCACATACACTGAGGACATGCATGGAGTGTCATTCACTCACACACACTGAGGACATGCATGCAGTGTCATTCACTCACACACACTGAGGACATGCATGGAGTGTCATTCACTCACATACACTGAGGACATGCATGGAGTGTCATTCACTCACATACACTGAGGACATGCATGCAGTGTCATTCACTCACATACACTGAGGACATGCATGGAGTGTCATTCACTCACACACACTGAGGACATGCATGGAGTGTCATTCACTCACATACACTGAGGACATGCATGGAGTGTCATTCACTCACATACACTGAGGACATGCATGGAGTGTCATTCACTCACACACACTGAGGACATGCATGCAGTGTCATTCACTCACACACACTGAGGACATGCATGCAGTGTCATTCACTCACATACACTGAGGACATGCATGGAGTGTCATTCACTCACACACACTGAGGACATGCATGCTCGCAACGCAAATATCTCCCGGTTCGATTCAACACTTGTGCATGACTCGAGGCATTCCCCATAATTCCCGCAAGGACTTCCAATCACGTTCGAAAACCAACCGTGAAGGATAGCGCTGTTCGCACTCAAGCTAGCCAAGTCACTCTTCCTCCTCGGCAGAGCTGTGCTGTATGTTGAATTAACCTCACCGTTGTGCTATATATGTACAGTATGCGGAGGTACTGTATGCGTATTAAACCATTTTTATAGGTGAAAAAGCTTTAAATAAGGAAACATTGTTTTGTGACAAAGTCATCGGGTTCTTTTTATCTTGAACATCACGTGTCTATGACTTGTGAGAGTGTGACCCTCCTACCTCCTCAAGCAAAGACGTTACAGTGTTACATCATTAGGATCTAAATGCTCGTCTGAGTGGTTTGGTAGCGCCACACTGACTGAGGGAACCGGTAGTCTCTTGTGGTTGGAAGTGAACAGAAGGAGACGACAGAGCTCCTGAGAGGAACTGCTCTGTGCGTAAGGAGTACCCATTACCCAGCAGCCTTCGAGAGGAATGGGATAGATCCACCCACATACTCCCTTGGCTTTAACATCTTCTCCAGAAATAGAGACCGTGAACGTTCAGAACAGAAGAAAGAATCTGTGATGTATTCCATCCCATAAGCATTTCACTACACCCGCAATAACATCCGATTAACACATGTATGTCACCAATAACATTTTGACTTGATTTGATGTCCTTTGCTCTTGCGGGGAGATCTGAGATAATGTAACAGTTTAATCGCACCACCTTGTCCTCTAATAGGCTAGACATTTCACATGTTCAATCATCTCAGATCTCTACAAGTGCATAGGGTGTAGGGTTTAGGGGTTGATTTGGGATTGGGCCTGTTTTCATTTTGAATAGGACTTGACTGTAATCCCCACTATGTACAGACAACCTCCCGGCCACAACTCCCGTAAAACCACGTCAGCATACTTCCAGCTTGAGTTCCTGCAGTATTCCCCTCAGCATCAGCGCATAGCCGTCTACTGAGGCAACCATCTGTTAAAGGTTGACAGAACATTGCAGGAACGTCGCAATAGCGTTCCTGACCCCCTTACCTCTCTGGGTCTGTCCCCAGGTGCTATTGTTGCAAACCAGCCTGGCTCTAATCACCCATGGCAACAATCCTGAGGTCATAGATACTAATTACAGGTGTTATGGGACAGGTAGGTCCTTTAAAGAGAAACCTTTTGTCAACATCCACAAAGAGGCTTTGTAGTGTTAATATACAGGGGCCACCTGCCTGATATCCCTTGTGATGGGATTAACTAGTGTGTGCGTGTGTGTGTGTGTGTGTGTGTGTGTGTGTGTGTGTGTGTGTGTGTGGTGGCAGCTGCAGTCAAAACATTCGGCCAGTAATCCACTCTCCCATGACCCTCCGCCACTCTGTGACCCCCCAATGACCCCTAGTTTGACCCCACAGCCCTATCACTGGCTGATCAGGACCCATGCGGGGGGAAAGTGTGCGATGGGGTCACTGCTTCTGAGCCAACGAGAGTAAGTTATGGCCAATGTCGTAAGATAGATTCATGTTCCAGAAGCGTTGACATAACGTAGATACAACCTAAAACCAACTAAGTTGATCCCTCTTTGATCCAATTGATCAAATCAAATCAAAGTTTATTTGTCACGTGCGCCGAATACAAGAGGTCTACTACTGTAGACAGTGAAATGCTTACTTACAGGCTCTAACCAATAGTGTGAAAAAAGGTGTGTGTGTAAGTAAAGAAATAAAACAACAGTAAAAAGACATTTGAAAATAAGAGTAGCAAGGATATATACAAGACACCTGTTAGTCAGGCTTATTGAGGTAGTATGTACATGTAGGTATGGTTAAAGTGACTATGCATATATGATGAACATACCGAAGACAGGAAGCAAATGTCAGCCTCGTGGTCACGTTGCACGGTGCATTGTGAGATCACAGCTGGGGTGTCTGGTGAAAAAAAGTCCCTGCCGTAGCCTCTGGCTGCATGTTGACCACCTTTCAACGCCCCTCTCCCTCTCTGCAGGCAGGAAGCTACTCATCAAAGCCAAGCACCACAGACTAAAGTCTTTGACGAGACGATGACCAGAAGAAAGTTCACGACCTTCTGTTATACCAACGTTCTACGATGTGTATTGTAGGATCCAGAGAGCACAAATAGTCCTAAACACAGGGACATATGGGGGTCGTTCCACGTCATTGGGGGCGGCAGGTAGCCTAGTGGTTAGAGTGTAGGAGAGGTAGGTAGCCTAGTGGTTAGAGTGGAGGGGCGGCAGGTAGCCTAGTGGTTAGAGTGTAGGGGTGGCAGGTAGCCTAATGGTTAGAGTGTAGGGGTGGCAGGTAGCCTAGTGGTTAGAGTGCAGGGGCGGCAGGTAGCCTAGTGGTTAGAGTGGAGGGGCGGCAGGTAGCCTAGTGGTTAGAGTGTGGGGGTGGCAGGTAGCCTAGTGGTTAGAGTGTAGGGGCGGCAGGTAGCCTAGTGGTTAGAGTGTAGGGGCGGCAGGTAGCCTAGTGGTTAGAGTGTAGGGGCGGCAGGTAGCCTAGTGGTTAGAGTGTAGGGGCGGCAGGTAGCCTAGTGGTTAGAGCGTAGGGGCGGCAGGTAGCCTAGTGGTTAGAGCGTAGGGCATGTAACCGAAAGTTTACTGGATTGAATCCCTGAGCTGACAAGGTAAAAATCTGTCGTTCTGCCCCTGAACAAGACAGTTAACATCCTGTTCTCCGATAGGCCGTCATTGTAAGTAAGAATTTGTTCTTAAATGACTTGCCTAGTTAAATAAAAGGTTAAATAAAGACATATAAAAAAACATTTGGCGAGTTACAGAAGAACTATCCAAATACTACTACTGCTACTTCTACTACCACTAAATAAAGGTTAAATAAAAATGACTCAGTGCCCCACATTTTTTGCAAAACAATGTAAAACAATGTAAAGAAATAAACATATATATATATACAGTTAAAGTCAGAAGTTTACACACACCTTGGCCAAAAACATTTAAACTCAGTTTTTCACAATTCCTGACATTTAATCCTAGTAAAAATTTCCTGTCTTAGGTCAGTTAGGATCACCACTTTATTTTAAGAATGTGAAATGTCAGAATAATAGTTGAGAGAATTATTTATTTCAGCTTTTATTTCTTTCATCACATTCCCAGTGGGTCAGAAGTTTACATACAATCAAATAGTATTTGATAGCATTGTCTTTAAATTGTTTAACTTGGGTCAAACGTTTCGGGTAGCCTTCCACAAGCTTCCCGCAATAAGATGGGTGAATTTTGACCCATTCCTCCTAACAAAGTTGGTGTAAATGTCAGGTTTGTTGGCCTCCTTGCTCCCACACGCTTTTTCAGTTCTGCCCACAAATTTTATATAGGATTGAGGTCAGGGCTTTGTGATGGCCACTCCAATACCTTGACTTTGTTATCCTTAAATTATTTTGCCACAACTTTGGAAGTATGTTTGTCCATTTGGAAGACCCATTTGCGACCAAGCTTTAACTTCCTAACGGATGTCTTGAGATGTTGCTTCAATATATCTACATAATTTTCCTTCCTTGCAATCTATTTTGTGAAGTGCACCAGTCCCTCCTGCAGCAAAGCACCCCCACAACATGATGCTGCCACCCCCATGCTTCACGGTTGGGATGGTGTTCTTCGGCTTGCAAGCCTCCCCCTTTTTCCTCCAAACATAACGATGGTCATTATGGCCAAACAGTTCTATTTTTGTTTCATCAGACCAGAAGACATTTCTCCAAAAAGTACGATCTTTGTTCCCATGTGCAGTTGTTTTTTTATGGCGGTTTTGGAGCAATGGCTTCTTCCTTGTTGAGCGACCTTTCAGGTTATGTCAATATATGAGTCGTTTTACTTTGGATATAGATATTTTTGTACCCGTTTCCTCCAGCATCAAAGTTCCTTTGCTGTTGTTCTGGGATTGATTTGCACTTTTCGCACCAAAGTACATTCATCTCTAGGAGACAGAACTCGTCTCCTTCCTGAGCGGTATGATGGATGCGTGGTCCCATGGTGTTTATACTTGCGTACTATTGTGAACGTGCTACCTTCAGGCATTTGGAAATTGCTCCCAAGGATGAACCAGACTTGTGGAGGTCTACAATTTTTTTTCTGAGGTCTTGGCTGATTTATTTTGATTTTCCCATGAGGTCAAGAAAAGAGGCACTGAGTTTGAAGGTAGGCCTTGAAATACATCCACAGATAAACCTCCAATTGACTCAAATGATGTCAATTAGGCCATCAGAGGCTTCTAAAGCCATGACATCATTTTTTTTAATTTTACAAGTTGTTTAAAGGCACAGTCAACATAGTGTATGTAAACTTCTGACCCACTGGAATTGTGATACAGTGAATTATAAGTGAAATAATCTGTCTGTAAACAATTGTTTTAAAAATGACTTGTGTCATGCGCAAAGTAGATGTCCTAACCTACTTGCCAAAACTATAGTTTGTTAACATGAAATTTGTGGAGTGGGTGAAAAACTAGTTTTAATGACTCCAACCTAAGTGTATGTAAACTTCCGACTTCAACTGTATATCATTGAGTTAATAAAGCCACATACAAACATAGTCTCTTTTTCGTTTTCCTGAGTAAGGCAGCTCCAAAATGCAGGTGTTTCATCTCACTGCTTTCTGTGGTGGTGGGGCAAGCCAGCAGAAAATATGGAGCATTGCGCCGTGATTGGCACAGTGTTCTGTCACTCATGGGGACACTATGTCACCGCCAAGTCTAAGGATAGAGCTAGAAAATTCTAGCCCCTTGGGTGCTGCCATAGAGTTACATTGGAAGGGCCCATCCAAGAAGGCTCAAGGTCATTGGCCACAGGTAAAATGATGTCAAATCACGTTTTATCTACCACAGCTTTGATCGGACTGATCATGTCAACATCATACTTTTAAAATCTTAGTTAGCAGTCATCATCATCATGAATCAAGTCGACAATTTACTGGCAATGTTTTAATCCTTGTCATATGAAGACAAATAATTAAGAGAAATTATAGATAAAAACGTATCCGTGCTCATCAGCCATTGGACATAAACATTACACAAGTTGGAAATTGCAAATTCAACAATGAGTGGTTTAGAAGGAATCAGTGGCTATTTGCAAGCTTTGCAAAGCAATCACTAGCCTGCTATTCAGAGTTGTGCGTGTGTGGTCCCAATTCTCGGTTTAAGGGTCTCTTTTCCAAGTTTAAAATTAGAAACATTCAACATTGGCCATGCTGACAATGAAGCATGATTTGTACCCCGCTCAAAACAACTTCACTCAGAACTTCAAAATCGGACTTTAATGAGTTCCAGACAACTGGGAACTTGGGATGACTGGGAAGCTATGGCTGGGGAAAAAAACGTTATGAACTTGTGAGTGGAAGTGGAGGTGAGAGTGGTGAGAAGAGCTGCCAAACGACTGTAGTCACGGATGAAGCGTCTGTAAAAAATGGCAAACCCCAGAAAATGCTGTAACTGCTTCAGATTAGCGGGCACAGGCCACTCTAACTGCCTTAACCTTGGTAGGGTCCATTTGTAGCTGTCCTTGTGCAATAATCTAACCCAAAAGAGTTAGGCTGCAGTCGGAGGAGAAGAACAAGGCACTGAAGCAGATGTTAAGGAACGTCCAACCCCGTCTACCCTCTCCCTCCGACGCTCCCGGAGACGGTTGTCAATGCGGATCGTGAGAGAAATGAGTTGATTCTCAGGCTCCTCTCTGGACACCAACTCATCCTTGATGGTCTCAGTGAGTGAGTTCCGGAATGCTCCTTGAAGAGCCTCTTCATTCCAACCGCTCTCTGTGGTGAGGGTGCGGAATTTATACATGTCATTTCAGCAAAACTCTGGGAGCCTTGACGGAGGGACAGGAGTCGTTTAGCGGCGTCCTTTCCGCAGACCGGGTGGTCGAAAACCTTCATCGCCTCCGTGAATCTACCATAGGAGAAGCAAATGGGTGACCGTCTCTCCCACACAGCAGTGGCCTAGGAAAGTGCTGCACCACAGAGGCAACCAATCAAAAACGAAATCGTCACTTGTTCACTAGCATAAGAGTAGGGTTGTTCCTCAAATACTAATGAACATTGTACTAAAAAGGCTCTGCAAGCTCGGAGATTACCATCGTAGCGCTCGGGAGTAGGAACAAACGGCTCCCGGGGTGGACAGGAAGGACTTGGGACAGGTTTGGAGCTTTGGGCGAAGGTTTGGCCCTGTAGGACAGACAGGTTCCGTGAAAACTCATTGATAGACTCCAGAAGTGTTTTTTAAGGATTGGTCATGTTGATTGAGCAGGGCGCCTTGACCGATGAGAATTTGTTGGAAGTATCCGAGTCTACTGGGTTCATATCTTGGACGGATGTTAAGTGGAGCAGCACAGGGGATCCCAAGAGCAGACTCAGACCAGGAAACAGGGATGAATGAACCGAGATATTTATTGTAAGTTGTAGGAAACCAGATGTAGAGAGCTGAGGTTGGAGTGAGCTGGGTTGGGACAGGGTTAACAGGTCTGGGGGGGATCAAAGGGAGCGAAGGTGAGTTGAATCCAGAACAGGGTAGCAGGGTGGTGAGATGTGGAATAGGAGACAGGAACCCGAGTCAGAGCGGCAAAACTGCAGTGAGAGGAGATACAGCGTCAGGCAAGGAAACAGGCACAGCAGGATACAGGATCTTAAATAATAAGAAATAGCTAGATGCATGACTGACTGAACGGAGATTACGATCTGGCAGAGGGGAAGTGGCAGAACTGAGTATTTGTAGAGGTCTTGATATGGAACGGGTTGCAGCTGTTGAGGATCCGCTCTGGCTCCAGCACACCTGTATCCAACCACAATATAACACACAAACCGAAAGGGAGGGGGAGAGAGAGAGTGTGTTCTGGAGGAGTGGCTGCAGGTCAACGGGACACCGGATGTCCACTAGGGGGTGTGGCAGGAGCAGATGTGACCATTTTGAATGCTTAGCAGGACAGAAAATGGTTCAATTCACACACTAATCCCTACTGCCTCTGATCTGGTGGACTCACTAAACAGAAAACATCCCTGGTCATCCCTACTGCCTCTGATCTGGTGGTCTCACTAAACAGAGAACATACCTGGTCATCCCTACTGCCTCTGATCTGGCGGACTCACTAAACAGAGAACATCCCTGGTCATCCCTACTGCCTCTGATCTGGTGGACTAACTAAACAGAGAACATCCCTGGTCATCCCTACTGCCTCTGATCTGGTGGACTCACTAAACAGAGAACATACCTGGTCATCCCTACTGCCTCTGATCTGGTGGACTCACTAAACAGAGAACATCCCTGGTCATCCCTACTGCCTCTGATCTGGTGGACTCACTAAACAGAGAACATACCTGGTCATCCCTACTGCCTCTGATCTGGTGGACTCACTAAACAGAGAACATCCCTGGTCATCCCTACTGCCTCTGATCTGGTGGACTCACTAAATAGAGAACATACCTGGTCATCCCTACTGCCTCTGATCTGGTGGACTCACTAAACAGAGAACATACCTGGTCATCCCTACTGCCTCTGATCTGGTGGACTCACTAAACAGAGAACATACCTGGTCATCCCTACTGCCTCTTATCTGAGTGTTGGAGTGTGCCTTGGCTATCCGTACATTTGAAAAACAAGAAAATGTAAATTAGTCGTACTTTTACTTTTGATACTTAAGTATATTAAAAAAAACGAATACTTTTATACTTTTAGTCAAGTAGTATTTTACTGGGTGACTTTCACTTTTACTTGAGTCAATTTCTATGAAGGTATCTTTACTTTTACTCAAGTATGATAAATCAGTACTTTCTCCACCAGTGTGTAGTGGCTTTGCATCGCACATTATTTGTTTGTTTGCACCATCAAGATTTACATCCTAAAAATGCCACTATTACTACCACCACAACTACTACTACAACAGATACCACCACAACTACTACTACTACTACTACTACTAGTAATGGTACTACTACCACCACAACTACTACTACTACTACTAGTAATGGTACTACTACCACCACAACTACTACTACTACAAACAGATACCACCACAACTACTACTACTACTACTACTAGTAGTGGTACTACTACTACTACTACAACAGATACCACCACAACTACTACTACTACTACTACTAGTAATGGTACTACTACCACCACAACTACTACTACTACTACTAGTAGTAATGGTACTACTACCACCACAACTACTACAACAGATACCACCACAACTACTACTACTACTACTACTACAACAGATACCACCACAACTACTACTACTACTACTACTAGTAATGGTACTACTACCACCACTACTACTACTACTACTACTACTAGTAGTAATGGTACTACTACCACCACAACTACTACTACTACTACTACTACAACAGATACCACCACAACTACTACTACTACTACTACTACTAGTAGTGGTACTACTACTACAACAGAAACCACCACTACTACTACTACTACTACTACTACTACTAGTAGTGGTACTACCACCACAACCACAACTACTACTACTACTAATACTATTACTACAACCACAACTACTACAACAGATACCACCACAACTACTACTACTACTACAACAGATACCACTACTACTACTACAACAGATACCACCACAACTACTACTACTACTACTAGTAGTGGTACTACTACTACAACAGATACCACCATACAACAGATACCACCACTACTACAACAGATACCACCACAACTACTACTACTACTACTAGTAGTAGTGGTACTACTACTACAACAGATACCACCACTACTACAACAGATACCACCACAACTACTACTACTACTACTAGTAGTGGTACTACTACTACAACAGATACCACCACTACTACAACAGATACCACCACAACTACTACTACTACTAGTAGTGGTACTACTACTACAACAGAAACCACCACTACTACTACTACTACTACTAGTAGTAGTGGTACTACCACCACAACCACAACTACTACTACTACTACTACTATTACTACAACCACAACTACTACTACTACAACAGATACCACCACAACAACTACTACTACTACTACTAGTAGTGGTACTACTACTACAACAGATACCACCATTACTACAACAGATACCACTACTACTACTACAACAGATACCACTACTACTACTACAACAGATACCACCACAACTACTACTACTACTACTACTAGTAGTGGTACTACTACTACAACAGATACCACCATACAACAGATACCACCACTACTACAACAGATACCACCACAACTACTACTACTACTACTAGTAGTAGTGGTACTACTCCTACAACAGATACCACCACTACTACAACAGATACCACCACAACTACTACTACTACTACTACTAGTAGTGGTACTACTACTACAACAGATACCACCATTACTACAACAGATACCACCACTACTACTACAACAGATACCACTACTACTACTACAACAGATACCACCACAACTACTACTACTACTACTACTAGTAGTGGTACTACTACTACAACAGATACCACCATACAACAGACACCACCACTACTACAACAGATACCACCACAACTACTACTACTACTACTAGTAGTGGTACTACTACAACAGATACCACCACTACTACAACAGATACCACCACAACTACTACTACTACTAGTAGTGGTACTACTACTACAACAGATACCACCACTACTACAACAGATACCACCACAACTACTACTACTACTACTAGTAGTAGTGGTACTACTACTACAACAGATACCACCACTACTACAACAGATACCACCACAACTACTACTACTACTACTACTAGTAGTGGTACTACTACAACAGATACCACCACTACTACAACAGATACCACCACAACTACTACTACTACTAGTAGTGGTACTACTACTACAACAGATACCACCATACAACAGATACCACCACTACTACAACAGATACCACCACAACTACTACTACTACTAGTAGTGGTACTACTACTAGAACAGATACCACCATACAACAGATACCACCACTACTACAACAGATACCACCACAACTACTACTACTACTAGTAGTGGTACTACTACTAGAACAGATACCACCACTACTACAACAAATACCACCACAACTACTACTACTACTACTACTAGTAGTGGTACTACTACTACAACAGATACCACCACTACTACAACAGATACCACTACTACAACAGATACCACTACTACTACTACAACAGATACCACCACAACTACTACTACTCCTACTACTACTAGTAGTGGTACTACTACTACAACAGATACCACTACTACAACAGATACCACCACAACTACTGCTACTACTACTACTAGTAGTGGTACTACTACTACAACAGATACCACCACTACTACAACAGATACCACCACAACTACTACTACTACTACTAGTGGTACTACTACTACAACAGATACCACAACTACTACAACAGATACCACCACAACTACTACTACTACTACTACTAGTAGTGGTACTACTACTACAACAGATACCACCACTACTACAACAGATACCACCACAACTACTACTACTACTAGTAGTGGTACTACTACTACAACAGATACCACCACTACTACAACAGATACCACCACAACTACTACTACTACTACTACTAGTAGTGGTACTACTACTACAACAGATACCACCACTACTACAACAGATACCACTACTACTACTACTACTACTACTACTACTAGTAGTGGTACTACTACTACAACAGAAACCACCACTACTACTACTACTACTACTAGTAGTGGTACTACCACCACAACCACAACTACTACTACTACTACTACTATTACTACAACCACAACTACTACTACTACAACAGATACCACCACAACTACTACTACTACTACTACTAGTAGTGGTACTACTACTACAACAGATACCACCATTACTACAACAGATACCACCATACAACAGATACCACCACTACTACAACAGATACCACCACAACTACTACTACTACTACTAGTAGTGGTACTACTACTACAACAGATACCACCACTGCTACAACAGATACCACCACAACTACTACTACTACTAGTAGTGGTACTACTACTACAACAGATACCACCACTACTACAACAGATACCACCACAACTACTACTACTACTACTAGTAGTAGTGGTACTACTACTACAACAGATACCACCACTACTACAACAGATACCACCACAACTACTACTACTACTACTACTAGAAGTGGTACTACTACTACAACAGATACCACCACTACTACAACAGATACCACCACAACTACTACTACTACTAGTAGTGGTACTACTACTACTACAACAGATACCACCACTACTACAACAGATACCACTACTACAACAGATACCACTACTACTACTACAACAGATACCACCACAACTGCTACTACTCCTACTACTACTAGTAGTGGTACTACTACTACAACAGATACCACCATACAACAGATACCACCACTACTACAACAGATACCACCACAACTACTACTACTACTAGTAGTAGTGGTACTACTACTACAACAGATACCACCACTACTACAACAGATACCACCACAACTACTACTACTACTAGTAGTGGTACTACTACTACAACAGATACCACCACTACTACAACAGATACCACCACAACTACTACTTCTAGTAGTGGTACTACAACAGATACCACCACTACTACAACAGATACCACCACTACTACTAGTAGTGGTACTACTACAGATACCACCACTACTACAACAGATACCACTACTACTACTACTACTACTACTACTACTAGTAGTGGTACTACTACTACAACAGAAACCACCACTACTACTACTACTACTACTACTACTAGTAGTGGTACTACCACCACAACCACAACTACTACTACTACTACTACTATTACTACAACCACAACTACTACTACTACAACAGATACCACCACAACTACTACTACTACTACTACTACTAGTAGTGGTACTACTACTACAACAGATACCACCATTACTACTACCAACAGATACCACTACTACTACTACAACAGATACCACCACAACTACTACTACTACACCTACTACTACAACAGATACCACCATACAACAGATACCACCACTACTACAACAGATACCACCACAACTACTACTACTACTACTAGTAGTGGTACTACTACTACAACAGATACCACCACTACTACAACAGATACCACCACAACTACTACTACTACTAGTAGTGGTACTACTACAACATATACCAACAGATACCACCACCACCACTACTACAACAGATACCACCACAACTACTACTACTACTACTACAACAAATACCACCACAACTACTACTACTAGTAGTGGTACTACTACTACAACAGATACCACCACTACTACAACAGATACCACCACAACTACTACTACTACTAGTAGTGGTACTACTACTACAACAGATACCACCACTACTACAACAGATACCACCACACTACTACTACTACTACTACTACTACTACTACTACTCCTATACTACTAGTAGTGGTACTACTACTACAACAGATACCACCATACAACAGATACCACCACTACTACAACAGATACTACTACTACTAGTAGTGGTACTACTACTACAACAGATACCACCACTACTACAACAGATACCACCACAACTACTACTACTACTACTAGTAGTGGTACTACTACTACCACCACTACTACAACAGATACCACCACAACTACTACTACTACTACTAGTACAACAGATACCACAACTACTACAACAGATACCACCACAATTAATACTACTACTACTACTAGTAGTGGTACTACTACTACTACAACAGATACCACCACTACTACAACAGATACCACCACAACTACTACTACTACTAGTGGTGGTACTACTACTACAACAGATACCACCACTGCTACAACAGATACCACCACAACTACTACTACTACTAGTAGTGGTACTACTACTACAACAGATACCACCACTACTACAACAGATACCACCACAACTACTACTACTACTACTAGTAGTAGTGGTACTACTACTACAACAGATACCACCACTACTACAACAGATACCACCACAACTACTACTACTACTACTACTAGAAGTGGTACTACTACTACAACAGATACCACCACTACTACAACAGATACCACCACAACTACTACTACTACTAGTAGTGGTACTACTACTACTACAACAGATACCACCACTACTACAACAGATACCACTACTACAACAGATACCACTACTACTACTACAACAGATACCACCACAACTGCTACTACTCCTACTACTACTAGTAGTGGTACTACTACTACAACAGATACCACCATACAACAGATACCACCACTACTACAACAGATACCACCACAACTACTACTACTACTAGTAGTAGTAGTGGTACTACTACTACAACAGATACCACCACTACTACAACAGATACCACCACAACTACTACTACTACAGATACCACCACAACAGATACCACCACTACTACAACAGATACCACCACAACTACTACTACTACTAGTAGTGGTACTACTACTACAACAGATACCACCACTACTACAACAGATACCACCACAACTACTACTTCTAGTAGTGGTACTACTACTACTACAACAGATACCACCACTACTACAACAGATACCACTACTACTACTACTACTACTACTACTACTAGTAGTGGTACTACTACTACAACAGAAACCACCACTACTACTACTACTACTACTACTACTAGTAGTGGTACTACCACCACAACCACAACTACTACTACTACTACTACTATTACTACAACCACAACTACTACTACTACAACAGATACCACCACAACTACTACTACTACTACTACTACTAGTAGTGGTACTACTACTACAACAGATACCACCATTACTACAACAGATACCATTACTACTACTACAACAGATACCACTACTACTACTACAACAGATACCACCACAACTACTACTACTACTACTACTAGTAGTGGTACTACTACTACAACAGATACCACCATACAACAGATACCACCACTACTACAACAGATACCACCACAACTACTACTACTACTACTACTAGTAGTGGTACTACTACTACAACAGATACCACCACTACTACAACAGATACCACCACAACTACTACTACTACTAGTAGTGGTACTACTACTACAACAGATACCACCACAACTACTACTACTACTAGTAGTGGTACTACTACTACAACAGATACCACCACTACTACAACAGATACCACCACAACTACTACTACTACTACTAGTAGTAGTGGTACTACTACTAGAACAGATACCACCACTACTACAACAAATACCACCACAACTACTACTACTACTACTAGTAGTGGTACTACTACTACAACAGATACCACCACTACTACAACAGATACCACCACAACTACTACTACTACTAGTAGTGGTACTAATACTACTACAACAGATACCACCACTACTACAACAGATACCACTACTACAACAGATACCACTACTACTACTACAACAGATACCACCACAACTACTACTACTCCTACTACTACTAGTAGTGGTACTACTACTACAACAGATACCACCATACAACAGATACCACCACTACTACAACAGATACCACCACAACTACTACTACTACTACTACTAGTAGTGGTACTACTACTACAACAGATACCACCACTACTACAACAGATACCACCACAACTACTGCTACTACTACTACTAGTAGTGGTACTACTACTACAACAGATACCACCACTACTACAACAGATACCACCACAACTACTACTACTACTACTAGTAGTGGTACTACTACTACAACAGATACCACCACTACTACAACAGATACCACCACAACTACTGCTACTACTACTACTAGTAGTGGTACTACTACTACTACAACAGATACCACCACTACTACAACAGATACCACCACAACTACTACTACTACTAGTGGTGGTACTACTACTACAACAGATACCACCACTACTACAACAGATACCACCACAACTACTACTTCTAGTAGTGGTACTACTACTACAACAGATACCACCACTACTACAACAGATACCACTACTACTACTACAACAGATACCACCACTACTACAACAGATACCACTACTACTACTACTACAACAGATACCACCACTACTACAACAGATACCACTACTACTACTACAACAGATACCACCACTACTACAACAGATACCACTACTACTACTACAACAGATACTACTACTACTAGTGGTACTACTACTACTACAGATACCACTACTAGTACTACTACTACTACTACTACAGCTACCACTACCACTAATACTACAACAGATACCACAATCCCTACTACTACAGATACCACTACCACTACTACTACTGATACCACTACCACTACTATTTCTGATACCACTACTACTACTACCAAAGATACCACTACTACTACCAAAGATACCACTACCACGACTACTACTACTACTACTACCACAGATACCACTACTACTACTACTACTACTACTACTACAGATACCACTACCACTACTACTACTGATACCACTACCACTACTACTACTCATACCACTACCACTACTACTACTACCACAGATACCACTACTACTACTACAGATACCACTACCACTACTACAGATACCACTAGCACTACTACTACTACAGATACCACTACTACTACTACTACTACTACAGATACCACTACTACTACTACTACTACTACTACTACTACTACTACTACTACAGATACCACTACCACTACTACTACTACAGATATCACTACCACTACTACTGATAAACTGAGTTACAGTTTATATAAGGAAATCAGTCCATTGAAATAAATAAATGAGACCCTAATCTATGGATTTCACATGACTGGGAATACAGATATACATCTGTTGGTCACTGATACTTTTAAAAACAAGGTAGGGGTGTGGATCAGAGAACCAGTCAGTATCTGGTGTGACCACCATTTGCCTCATGCAGTGTGACACATCTCCTTCACGTAGAGTTGATCAGGCTGTTGATTGTGGCCTGTGGGAACTGGAACATGCTGTTGTACATGTCAATCCAGAGCATCCCAAACATGCTCAATGGGTGACATGTCTGGTGAGTTTGAAGGCCATGGAAGAACTGGGACATTTTCATCTTCCAGGAATTGTGTACAGATCCTTGCAACATGGGGCCGTGCATTATAATGCTGAAACATGAGGTGATGGCGGCAGATGAATGGCACGACAATGGGCCTCAGGATCTCATCACGGTATCTCTGTGCATTCAAATGGCCATCGATAAAATGCACCACCATGCTCCACCACCACCGCACTCTGTTCACAGAGTTGACATCAGCAAACAGCTCGACCCACACAACGCCATACACACTGTCTGCCATCTGCCCGGTACAGTTGAAACCAGGATTCATCCGTGAAGACCACCCTTCTCCAGTGTGCCAGTGGCCATTGAAAGTGAGCATTTGCCAACTGAAGTCGGTTAAGACGCCAAACTGTAGTCAAGTCGAGACCCTGGTGAGAACGATGAGCTCGCAGATGAGCTTCCCTGAGATGGTTTGCGACAGTTGGTGCAGAAATTCTTTGGTTGTGCAAACCCACAGTTTCATCAGCTGTCTGGGTGGCTGGTCTCAGACGGGTGGCTTGCATGGTTACACACGGTCTGTGGTTTTGAGGCAGTTTGGACATACTGACATATTCTTTAAAACGACGTTGGAGGTGGCTTAAGGTAGAGAAATTAACATTAAATTCTCTGGCAACAGCTCTGGTGGATATTCTTGCAGTCAGCATCCCTCAAAACTTGAGACATCTGTGGCATTGTGTTGTTTGACATAACTGCACATTTTAGAGTGGCTTTTTATTGACCCCCAGCACAAGGTGCACCTGTGTAATGACCATGCTGTTTAATCAGCTTCTTGATATGCCACACCTGTCTGGTGGATGGATTATCTTGGCAAAGGAGAAATGCTATCATATCCACTATCATGGATATAAACAAATTTGTGCACAAAATTTGAGAGAAATAAGCTTTTTGTGAGTATGGAACATTTATGGGACCAACACTTTACATGTTGTGTTTACATTTCAGAATAATATGAATCCTATCAATTAAAATGGCCAATTTAGATGCAATCAATTACCTTAATATCTCAGAGATCAAATTACATTTCAACAGACTAATGTTGCAGGAATGCTACTCTTATCTGTTTCTAACAGCAGAAACCATTTCAGAATGGTTTCTGGGTGAGGAAATCCTATATGTTATGCTTGTTGCAGTGGAACGACCATGGAAGCACTCCCAGACCATTGAGGTTTATTGTCAACGGTGATTCAAACTGGAACACCTGGTCGCTCTGTGTGGCCATTTTGCCTTCTGTGATTTCCCCTCAAGATAACCCAGTCTGCTTTCCTTGGCACAACTTATTTTCCATTGTGACTCACAAAGCTTTTACATCACTGTACATCTTGTAAAGACACACAGCTGGTTGACTACTTTGAGAGGTTCAGGTATTTTTCTGCAAGGAAAACAAGTTACATTGTTCATTTCGAAGGGTGTCAAACTATGAAAGGATATTTTAATGTTCCTGAAGAGGAAGTAGCCGTTATAAATGTTCTATCCATAAAACATCTATCCCATGTTTCTGTTTTGTTCTTTTCGCTCAAACTAGGCCAAGTTCATCAAAGTAGCAAGGAGAAACCAAATTTCATCAAAACCATGCTCAGCCAACCCAGTCCCCTGTAAGAGTCCCAGAGGCTCATTACTAGAGCCCTTCATCTGATCTGTATTCCACCCAATCCTTCAGAGCCACACACCTCCACAGAACCCCTCACTGGCCCTCACATCTCCACAGAACCCCTCACTGGCCCTCACATCTCCACAGAAGCCTTCACTGGCCCTCACATCTCCACAGAACCCCTCACTGGCCCTCACATCTCCACAGAACCCCTCACTGGCCCTCACATCTTCACAGAACCCCTCACTGGCCCTCACATCTCCACAGAACCCCTCACTGGCCCTCACATCTCCACAGAACCCCTCACTGGCCCTCACATCTTCACAGAACCCCTCACTGGCCCTCACATCTCCACAGAAGCCCTCACTGGCCCTCACATCTCCACAGAACCCCTCACTGGCCCTCACATCTTCACAGAACCCCTCACTGGCCCTCACATCTCCACAGAAGCCCTCACTGGCCCTCACATCGCCACAGAACCCCTCAGAACCCCTCACTGGCCCTCACATCTCCACAGAACCCCTCACTGGCCCTCACATCTCCACAGAACCCCTCACTGGCCCTCACATCGCCACAGAACCCCTCACTGGCCCTCACATCGCCACAGAACCCCTCACTGGCCCTCACATCTCCACAGAACCCCTCACTGGCCCTCACATCTCCACAGAAGCCCTCACTGGCCCTCACATCGCCACAGAACCCCTCACTGGCCCTCACATCTCCACAGAAGCCCTCACTGGCCCTCACATCTTCCCAGAACCCCTCACTGGCCCTCACATCTTCACAGAACCCCTCACTGGCCCTCACATCTCCACAGAAGCCCTCACTGGCCCTCACATCTTCACAGAACCCCTCACTGGCCCTCACATCTTCACAGAACCCCTCACTGGTCCTCACATCTCCACAGAACCCCTCACTGGCCCTCACATCTCCACAGAACCCCTCACTGGCCCTCACATCTTCACAGAACCCCTCACTGGCCCTCACATCTTCACAGAACCCCTCAGTGGCCCTCACATCTCTGCAACCAATCACTGGACATAACATATCCGCTTCCATGGAATGAACGGAATTAGATGAGTTGACGTCCCGTCGCTGAGATCGCGGTTGATTTGGAACCTCTCAGCGATAATGGGACCTGACGTGCGTGCGTCTGTGTGTGTGTCTGCGTGCGTGTCTGTGTCTGTGTGTGTGTCTGTGGAAAATGGAACAGGCACAGAAGGTGTGGCTGTTTGGGAAAAGAGTTCCAGAGAATTCCTCCATTTGAAAAGAAGGGAGCTGGAAAGTAACGAGAGTCTCAGACAGATCCATTGGAGTCTCTTGAGACTGAGCTCTTCACAATGTTCACACACACAATTGTTATGATGCACGAGGAGAAGTGGGAGTGGGTCACACTGAATGAGCCAGACAGAAACAGAGGCAGTCAGCAAGACAGAAACAGAGGCAGTCAGCCAGACAGAAACAGAAGCAGTCAGACAGACAGAAACAGAGGCAGACAGCCAGACAGAAACAGCTCAGCTGCACCTCAGTTCACCTTTCTTCAGAACAGGTAGAAACGCAGAGTTACATATACACATGGCCAAATCCTAACGTGACTGGTGCATTGGGAGATTTGTGCGAAAATTCAAATTCATGCACACACTGATCTCAATTCAGACTTTGGCTAACATTATATGTGTAGGTTGATGGTGAAGTCTGCATGGGCACTGATGTCCCTATGGACCCTGGTCCCAACTGATGTTCTTATGGACCCTGGTCACAACTGATGTCCCCTATGGACCCTGGTCCCAACTGATGTCCCCTATGGACCCTGGTCCCAACTGATGTCCCCTATGGACCCTGGTCACAACTGATGTCCCCTATGGACCCTGGTACCAACTGATGTCCCCTATGGACCCCGGTACCAACTGATGTCCCCTATGGACCCTGGTCACAACTGATACCTTATGGATCCTGGTCACAACTGATGTCCCCTATGGACCCTGGTACCAACTGATGTCCCCTATGGACCCTGGTCCCAACTGATGTCCCCTATGGACCCTGGTACCAACTGATGTCCCCTATGGACCCTGGTACCAACTGATGTCCCCTATGGACCCTGGTCACAACTGATGTCCCCTATGGACCCTGGTACCAACTGATGTCCCCTATGGACCCTGGTACCAACTGATGTCCCCTATGGACCCTGGTACCAACTGATGTCCCCTATGGACCCTGGTCACAACTGATGTCGCCTATGGACCCTGGTCACAACTGATGCCTTATGGATCCTGGTCACAACTGATGTCCGTTCCCAGCATACTGCATCTGATTGCACCAGTGTAGGGACATAGGGAATAGTACACTACATTGGGAATAGGGTGCCTTTGGGAAACAGCCACTGTATCACGACATGATCATATTTCATTGGTAATAGGTCATCTCACATGTCCTTCAGCCAGGGGAATCACGAGAAGACATGGATATTCAGTCCTCCCTTGCCAGGATTCAGGAACAGTCTTTAGCAATGTGATGGTGGGGGGAGAGGGGAAAATGTCTGAACAATAGTCACTGTTGGTTCAATGAAATTGTAAACTCCACTGGTGTCCTCTCTTTCACGCGTATCTCTGCGGACACAACAGAGGGTCTCTCTCTCTCTCTCTCTCTCTCTCTCTCTCTCTCTCTCTCTCTCTCTCTCTCTCTCTCTCTCTCTCTCTCGACTGGCATTCTCATATGCCCCAGCTCCACTGCTATAACCTCATGATATGTAATTACAGCGCAGGGCCTAAGCCTGATAGATGAATGGGGTGCTGTGCCACAATGCTCCCAGGAAGAAGCCTATTTTACAGAGGGAGCCATTATCAGATTAATAGACACACTTTTGTGTGTGTGTGTGTGTGTGTGTGCGCAATCTGTTCTCTCTCAGCTCTCAGATGTGCCCAGGGCCGGACATAGTGATATGGAGGCCCCTGGCAGAGGCCAGTCTTACTTTCAGTTTGTTCTCTCTCAGCTCTCAGATGTGCCCAGGGCCGGACATAGTGATATGGAGGCCCCTGGCAGAGGCCAGTCTTACCTTCAGATGAGTCCCGTCTTGTGGGCAAAAACGGAGAGCAGATCGGCTGTACCGTCTTCCGTCTAGTCCCAAGATGCTTGTGGGGGTCGTAGAGCAAAACGCAGAACACCATCGTGTTGGTGAAAATCTTTCCACCCAAACTGCTCGGACGCTACAGATGTCTCCTGGTCTGGCGTCGTGTTGGCTCGGACGCTACAGATGTCTCCTGGTCTGACGTCGTGTTGGCTCGGACGCTACAGATGTCTCCTGGTCTGACGTTGTGTTGGCTCGGACGCTAGAAATGTCTCCTGGTCTGACGAACACCGTTATTGCTCAGGCGTAGTTGCGGAAGGTGGTGATTTAAAAAAAAAAACATATCTCTAGTTTAAACAGAAGGATTTTGATCGGGATACGAGCAGAGCATGGGGCGGCCTCAAGCAAAATACATTATTTTTTATTATAATTTTTTTATGCCCAGCTCACGAGTTCCCTTGATGATGTGAGGCCTGAGGCAATTGCCTCTTCTGCCCGAATGGTAAGTTCGCCTGTAGACGTGCCAGGTTACATTGTATTGTCTGGGTGGGTATAGGGCCTCTGGGTGGATACAATGGAAGCAGGGATGGAGGAAGAGGATAGAGAGAGTAAAGAAGGGAGGGGTCAGATCTGTGATTGGAGGAAGAGGATAGAAGGAGTAAAGAAGGGAGGGGTCAGATCTGTGATTGGAGGAAGAGGATAGAAGGAGTAAAGAAGGGAGGGGTCAGATCTGTGATTGGAGGAAGAGGATAGAAGGAGTAAAGAAGGGAGGGGTCAGATCTGTGATTGGAGGAAGAGGATAGAAGGAGTAAAGAAGGGAGGGTCAGATCTGTGATTGGAGGAAGAGGATAGAGGGAGTAAAGAAGGGAGGGGTCAGATCTGTGATTGGAGGAAGAGGATAGAAGGAGTAAAGAAGGGAGGGGTCAGATCTGTGATTGGAGGAAGAGGATGAGAGAAGGGGTTCTAAGTATTGGATCCAGTTCAGAGTGAGTGTGGTTAGTTACACTGCTATACAGAGACCAGTAAATATGGTGTCTGTGGCTTGTTCAGGGTTTTTGCTTCCTAATGCTTCAAATCGTTAAATAATGATATTGAGTTCATTTGTTAGTCAGAGCAGTTTTACTGAACCCAATCTTGGATTTGGTCGGGATCGGAGTTCTCTTTTTTCCCAGAATACTCGTGCTGTGTCTTCTCTTCATCCCCTCGGCCTATCAGGACCAATTACCCATAAGCAGTGAACCCACAAACATTCTAACATTAATGTGATTTTCTATCTTTCTCAACTGGGCCTTGGTAATGGGGGAATACATCAGATTTCAATCTGGCAGAGACTCATTGGAAGGAGGGGGGAACAATCCAGAAAACGGCACACTGTCAAACTTTAGTCTGTTTGCTTTCTTAATGCTGTAAGCGGAGGGCTTTTTACAATGAAGGGCGAAATGATTCCCTCGCCTGTTGTATCTGTCGTAGACTATGACTAAACAGAGAGACAGACTATTATGCCTTTACAGTCAGACCACAGCCAACAGCAGGCCAACAGCAGGCCAACAGCAGACCTACAGCAGACCTACAGCAGACCTACAGCAGACCTACAGCAGACCAACAGCAGACCTACAGCAGACCTACAGCAGACCTACAGCAGACCAACAGCAGGCCTACAGCAGACCTACAGCAGACCTACAGCAGACCTACAGCAGGCCAACAGCAGGCCAACAGCAGGCCTACAGCAGGCCAACAGCAGGCCTACAGCAGACCTACAGCAGGCCTACAGCAGACCTACAGCAGACCTACAGCAGGCCAACAGCAGGCCTACAGCAGACCTACAGCAGGCCAACAGCAGGCCAACAGCAGGCCTACAGCAGGCCTACAGCAGACCTACAGCAGACCTACAGTAGACCTACAGCAGACCTACAGCAGACCTACATTAGGCCAACAGCAGGCCTACAGCAGACCTACAGCAGGCCAACAGCAGACCTACAGCAGACCTACAGCAGGCCAACAGCAGACCTATAGCAGACCTACAGCAGGCCTACAGCAGGCCTATAGCAGACCTACAGCAGACCTATAGTATTCTGACCAGACCTGGGTTCAAGAGTGTGTGCTTGAACTTGTGTGAGCTTGCACTTTTGTTACTAGTCCATTGGGTCCATCGTGCCAGACAAGCTCAATCGCACACACCTAAAGGTTTTGAAAGATCTCAAAGACTACTTGAACCCAGGTTTGATTATACACTTTTTACTAAGTCAATATGTACTTGTTGTGAATGTTTTGGCGTCAAACTGGTGGCAGTTGTGAAAGAAGTCAATAGTTGGATGAGTTGCAGAGGAAATTCAAAATAATGCCATTGCTGATAAGATGTTTTTTTCATTAATTAGACCAAATTCTCTTGAACCATATGTTCTATCTATTACAAACTCATGGACAATTTAGACAAAGATTTAAAATAGTTATACTATGTATGAATATTTTTTGGTTTTGTTATTCAAGTATAAATGACCAAAGTTACAATAGTTGCCATAGATCTTTGGTAAATTACCGGTAGCTTTGCAACCCTACTGATACCTATCATAGGAGAGACTACACTGGGATCAGTTCCAGTCAACAGACAGGATTCCTAGAGAGAAGATTCATAGCCCTATGTTTAGAGAGTGACAGGAGGGGTCTGCTGACCCCCCCCCCCCAAAAAAAACCCATGTCCACCGCTTTATCAAATTACACAGATCCACTACAAGGAAACAGATTATTCATGTAGCACATGAATGGTATGTGGAGAGGCCTGGCTGATGACAGCTGATGTTCCTTATTACAATTATCGCTGAAGAGAAGGGGAATTACAGGGCTTTCAGAGCTGCCTGGTTGATATACAGACTGGAAAACAGCGAATGCCTCTCCTCTGTTACACGATACGTTTTTAAAAGGTCCACTCGGCCAGAGGGAGAAATGTAGAGTGGGGTTGGCTCCTGCAGGCTGGGTTTCGACTTGAGGTATTTCAGAAGGAGAGCATAAAGCAAAACTGAGAGGGACGTAAATAGCGGTGTGAAGAGCATCTATGTGTGTGTGCGCGAGAGAGAGAGAGAGACAGAGAGACAGAGAGAGAGACAGAGAGAGAGAGACAGAGAGAGAGAGAGAGAGAGAGAGAGAGAGAGAGAGAGAGAGAGAGAGAGAGAGAGAGAGAGAGACAGAGAGAGAGAGAGACAGAGAGAGAGACAGAGAGAGAGACAGAGAGAGACACAGAGAGAGAGAGACACAGAGAGAGAGAGAGAGAGAGAGAGAGAGAGAGAGAGAGAGAGACAGAGAGAGAGAGAGAGAGAGAGAGAGAGAGAGAGAGAGAGAGAGAGAGAGAGAACGAGAGAGAGAGAGAGAGAGAGAGAGAGAGAGAGAGACTTTACTGTTTTGAAACTTCTGTATGTGTCATGTTTACTGTTAATTTTTGTTGTTTTTCACTTTATATATTCACTTTGTATGTTGTCTACCTCACTTGCTTTGGCAATGTTAACACATGTTTCCCATGCCAATAAAGCCCTTGAATTGAATTGAATTGAATTGAGAGAGACAGAGAGAGAGAGAGAGAGAGAGACCGAGACAGAGAGAGAGAGAGAAAGAGAGAAAGAGAGAAAGAGAGAGAGAGAGAGAGAGAGAGATCCAGCTGGTCCTGGGGCTGAGTTCACAAACCTGTTCTACTAACACACTGAAGCCTCAGGACCAGAACATCCAATCAATCAGAATAATACAAATTACAACATAGTCAAAACAAGACTACATTGCTTCTTGGGAAACACAAATACAAACACAAAGCATAATGCAGTGCTATCGGGCCCTAAATCCACAGTACACCGTGGTTAACTATTTGACCATGGTTACTGATCAAAACCTTAGAAACACCTTGACAAAGCACAGGCTCAGTGAGCACAGCCTTGCCATTGAGAACGGTAGACACAGGAAAACCTGGCTTCCTGTAGAGGAAAGGCTGTGCAACCACTGCACCACAGCAGAACCTGAGACAGAGCTGCATTCCCTGACAAAATGTCAAAAATATAAAACAATTAGAGAGTGTAATTTCCCCAAATTTGAAACCCTTATTCAAGGTTTCAAAGACCTCTCTGATGAGAATAGACTACCTGTCCTGTTGGGGGAGGATGCAGAGAGATGTGGGTTGGCAGCGCACTACATTGCTGCCTGCCATAAGATGAGGGACAGTGTTCGAAAGACCAAATAACCTGCACATGTCCTCTATGCTTATTGTTATTGTTCAATGTATGGTTATTTTGATCCTTGGTTATTGTTGTTACTGTTGTCCCGTTATAGCAATAACGCAAATTAAATTGAGAGAGAGAGGCAGAAAGAGAGAGAGGCAGAAAGAGAGAGAGAGACTCAGAAAGAGAGAGAGAGAGATGCAGAGAGAGATGCAAGGAGAGATGCAGAGAGCGAGAGAGGCAGAAAGAGAGAGAGAGAGAGATGCAGGGAGCGAGAGAGGGAAAGTGACTCATACTATGTAGCATTGTCTGACATGGGAGACAAGCCCAGAGGCATTAGCTCGCCTTGCAGTATACTCATTACGGTTTCCCTAAAATACATCTGAGAAGGATATCAGTTTTCTGCAGTGCCACAGGTGCTACATAGAAAGTGGTTGCAGTGCTCAGTGGAGACGCCAACGCTGCAATTGGAGCAAACTCAGAAGTGCTCAGTGGAGACGCCAACGCTGCCATTGGAGCAAACTGAGAAGTGCTCAGTGGAGACGCCAACTCTGCCATTGGAGCAAACTGAGAAGTGCTCAGTGGAGACGCCAACGCTGCAATTGGAGCAAACTGAGAAGTGCTCAGTGGAGACGCCAACGCTGCCATTGGAGGAAACTGAGAAGTGCTCAGTGGAGACGCCAACGCTGCCATTGGAGGAAACTGAGAAGTGCTCAGTGGAGACGCCAACGCTGCCATTGGAGGAAACTGAGAAGTGCTCAGTGGAGACGCCAACGCTGCAATTGGAGCAAACTCAGAAGAGCTCAGTGGAGACGCCAACGCTGCCATTGGAGGAAACTGAGAAGTGCTCAGTGGAGACGCCAACTCTGCCATTGGAGCAAACTCAGAAGTGCTCAGTGGAGACGCCAACTCTGCCATTGGAGCAAACTCAGAAGACGCTTAGCATGAGGATAGAAATAGATGATAGACATTAGCCAAGCAGACACTATGGGATCCAATTACCGTGGGCTCACAAGTGGTCTATGAAACATCTACGAGTGGAGAGAGGACATGAGCAGGTCTGAACAAGAATCGCAAGAATCTATATTATATGACTCATAAGTCTAGCATAAATAGCAAACACATACTAACTCATACACAGACACGAGGCCAACACAATGACATGTATACACAAACACACACATACACTCAATCACACAAACACTGCTGTTGCCTCCCGTCCCGTGTGTGTGTACGCAGTGGTGAGTCATGGGGTCCCTGGCCCGTGTGTGTGTACGCAGTGGTGAGTCATGG